>NC_141146.1:63352271-63367271 GCF_053477565.2 Lygodium microphyllum
CCCACTAGGATCAACCTGAAGTCCGTGTTCCTAGCAATCGAGTCTTCCTAACAGCCTTCTAGCGTTGGTCTACAGCTGCTCCACTTTGTGTAGATACAACTGGATCCAAGCAGACTCATACCGCACTTGGTTCAAAGAGAATGGGAAACAAGAGGGATGTATCGCTCGACCTCTACCCGTAGGGCATAGTTCCATTCCGGTCCCCTAAAACGGCATGAATCAGGATTCCAACCAACATTGTCTAAGGTCATCGTCTGACTTTTCCTGACATTTCTTGTTAACATTTCCTTTGAGGAAAGCTCTGGGCTAACCGAGACCACCCTTCCGTAGGATAGACCCATTGGTCACATCCACCACGCTTCCCTCGAGGGTTGTTTTAGTTATCTAATTACGTACCACGTTATGTTTGACACCTAAAAGCGGCTTCTTTAATTGCCCCATTAGTTACAGGTTCCTTTACGTAATTTAGGCCACAGACACAAAGACAGTTTAAAACAAGATCAAACACTTCCTTAACTTATCTTCGGGTTAATGTGTGTCTCCTGCCCATACAGGAGAAGTAAGTGCTCCTTTCTACCTCCACAGAAAAACCCTTCCGTCTTCTGGTAATAAAACTCGAAGGTTTATCCTACCAAGATCCCGCCTTGTAACTAGTATCAAGTCCTCGAGATCCCATCTCGAGTCATGTAGAACACTTGTGTAGGGCCTGGAGGCATTGGGATTTATGGTCAGAGCCCCATTGGCACCCAAGCATCCTCCTATGCCAAGTAATTTCCACGAAGAGACCTCTCGTGCTAGGTTCGGTCCACATTTCCGGTGAGGATTTACAACCCCCTTGGTTGAGGTTTGGCGGTTCGCGGGGGGTAGCTAGCGCCATCCTTCCTTAATTATCTCTTTAGGAAATCAACCACAACTAAAGCAACCAGCATAGTAACAGTTTCTAGGGAAAACATCCCTTTCATTTCCAATCAAGAAAATATCATTTCCTACATCAAGCAATCACTTTGCTTATAAACCACTTGTACGTAGTAGGATCTCCCCTTACCAAGGTAACCAACCCATTCACTTAGAAATATCCTTTTCAAAGCAACCACGCATAAGCCTTGATCAACATTCCATTTAGAGTCAGCTTACTAGCCTAGCTTAAACTAGGAGGATATCCACTTTCAATAATCTAAGACAAGATCATTAAAAACAACTCACAAGCACGTGTGTTTAATCACTCAACTTCTGTTGAATCTCTCTTCTCCTTGGGTTTTATCCTAGGGTTCCAAGTTGTGAATTCTCGATTCCTTGCACGTCTTTTAATATACTTGGTAATCTTTAAAACACATTAAATATATTACAAGACTTGTCATACATTCTTTCCATCCTCTCTTAGTGCGATGCTATGCAGAATTTTGCCATCAAACTCACCTCCCGTACACAAGGATCGATTAATAAACTGACACAATCTACGAACCTTAACTCCCTTCACATTTAGTCGATGACTTTTTAATCCTAATATGCATGTATTTGTGTGGCTTAAGTACGTGAAAGCCTAAAATTCCATGCATTTGTGCATCTGCATGCTAAAACGGGAGCTATCATTTCATGTGTTTATTGTAATCACGAGCACGAACCATGAATCCTAGATAACCGTTCATGCACTAGATTGGGTGAAAGCCTATTATTTTATGTGAAATATTGTAAAAAACCTATCATTTCATGTGTGTAAACCTAGCCTTGATTTGTGTGTGCTATGTTGGTCGTTCCGCTCGTCCCTCCAGCATTACCGGTGGCTTGGACGCCTACATTTCCCGTGACTTTCTCCTTGGGAGCCATTCGCCTTGCGGGGATTGGTGTAACAACTCCGAAATGATAATAGGCAATTCGCATATGAAACCCCTCTTAGGGTAGGATAAGTCATAGGGATAATTTTTTTAATTAGATAAAGGTAAAAAAAATTAATTAATTCCCCTCTCCTCCAGTAGCCGACTGTCGAGTTGGAGGAAGAGGGGAATAGCATGTGTAGGCAAGCTCCTTGGTTTTGCTGGAGCTTGCCTAGACTATGGATCATGTGCCTCGACGCGTGGGGGAGGAAGGATCTTATCCCCTCCCCTATTTAAACCAATGGGGTGCAAGTGCAAGGGGGGGCGGAGCGCTGCAATGAATGCCTAAAGGGGGGGACGCCGTCGACTTTCAGAGAGGGAGAGAGTGAGGCTCTGTGTGTGCATCGTGAGGAAGAGAGAGACCGAACGCCGTCAGACTGTGGCACCGCCTGAAGCCATACGCCGTCGACTTTCAGAGAGGGAGAGAGTGAGGCTCTGTGAGGGAAGGTAGTAGTGAAGGGAGAGCCATGACGCTAGGCGAGAGAGAGAGAGGTGGTCATCGCTGCTGGGAGAGGCCGTGAGCTGCAGTAGTAGCGTAGATTGGTCGCCACCAAGGAGATCGCCCTGCCGTCTGAAGTCATACGCCATTCTGTGACGGCCGTTTATCGACAGTACCCCCCCCCCCCCCCCCCCACGTGCTTCTAGAAGCTTCCAAAGCTTCTAAGGGGGGGCTCTATAAGCCCCCTTTCCCCCCCCAAAGTTAATTTGAAAGGCCTTAAGTGGTCTTTAAGGCCCTTTTTTTTTTCCTCCCCCCTCAAATTTCCCCCTTGGAACCCTATAAGCCCCTTTTCCCCCCAAGCCTTGGAACCCTATAAGCCCCTTTTCCCCCCAAACCTTGGAACCCTATAATCCCCTTTTCACCACAAACCTTGGAGCTTCATAAGCCTTCCCCCCCCCCCCCCCCCCCGAAATTCGACTTGAAGGGGCCTTCACGTGGCCTTAAGTTTTTTTTCCATACAAAAAAATTCCTTAAAGCCCTTCATACCCTTTGTTTCCCCCCTCTCGGGATTCTTCCACCCGATTTCGCGTGAAGTCCACCTAAAACCCTTTCCGTGCTCGCATACGAAGGAGACGGATAAGATCGTAACTCCGCGCCCCAAGGCAAAAAGGCTACATTCGCGATGCCTCCTAAGAAAGCCCAAGACGCAACCATAGGAGGATCGTCCCCTAGCATCCATGTGGACATCTCACCACAAGTCCAGGTTTTTCTTCCTAATTTTTATTTTGTATTTTTATAATCATGCGATGATAATTGTTGGAAATAGGATGCATTTTTCGTCTTAAATGCTTTAGAAAATTGATATGCATTTTGTCCATATTTACAAAAACAGAATTAAGATAGTGCACTTTGTTTAAGCATGGAAGTGTAAAATCATGTTGCATTATTAGGCCATATCTTCTTCGCAATGAGTCATCATGAGAAGTGCTAAGAATCCATAAGAAAGTGCAAGGCATGAAATGATTCCTAAGTTGCATAAATTGATCAATTATTGTTTTTCAACTACATAATTATTAGTAAAAGATTGCTTGTTTAGTATGAATCTTGTTCGCAAGTTATAGGTTGATTAATTGGAATTAGGTTATAACCTAACCTATGCTTAATCTGAAATCGATAAGTTAGGGTTGAAAATCAATTTACGCATAGACAATGAGTCATGTGTTTATGGAAACGATAGTGTAATTATCTTCTTGAATTAAGCAAATTGACATAAACCTAAACACCTAAACCTGCGGAGTACTTTTTAGAAAGAGTTAATTCAATTTCAAAGAACTCATTAGGATTTAATACGTAACCTAGTTGCACGTATGGCAAAAACTCAAACTCTTATACCCTAAATACTTGCCCACATTCACCGAATGTAGGGACAGCAGAATATACTTGAGAAGTGATCTAGGGTTTGTCCCTAAGAATCTTACGCTAAAAAAATGGAACTTGAAATCCTAGGACTGACAACGTCAACCTAGTGTAATTAGGAATAGATTGTTTTGTGACTCCATTTGATGGGTGGAATAGTCCCATAGTTGATGCGACACTTGTGCAACAAGTGCAGAGTCGTATGATCTTGTGATTGGATGACAAGGGAATGGCCAATTCTCGGAATGAGGTTGGCAGATTCCTACGCAAGTTATCTTGCAAGAGGATGAATAATCGTCCTAATATAGTATCTTTTTGGGGTAAAGATAATTGATTGGAGCAAAGGACAAACCAATAAATTGGGATAACATATGAGCTTAAGGGTATTGACCAAGTCGGGTTAATAGGATACGGCCGTAACCCAGGATATAGAGGATCTTTCCAAGTCACAAGTCATCCCGGATCGAGTGCTGAATGCATTTGAAAAGAAGGATTCATTCCTTAGCAGTTGGCCAACAATAAACGACCAATGGAAGTCTTTGTGCTTGTTACAGATTTAAGAGCACTATTTTGCCTTGTTTGATCAATGAATTAAAGAATAAATGAATATTTAATGCTTCAGGTTGAAGGCCTGAAGGGAGAGGCAGCTTCAGTTACCCCCGACTGCCTGCCTGACCCTAACCAAGGGGGTTGTTAACCGTGCCAGGAAGGTGGACCGAACCCACCGCAAGACGTCTCTCCACTGAGTGTTACTTGGTGCAGGAGGACGCTTGGGTGCCAGGGGGGCTCTGGCCATAAATCCCTCGCCTTTCGAGCCCTCTACAAGAGGCTAACGTGACTCGGGATTGGATCTCGAGGCCTGCATACTAGTCTACAAGCAAAATCTTGGATTGGTGATCCCTGTGGATTGCTCGATAGCCTTCGGGCGGATTGTGGATAAGCCTACGGGCTGGACTTTTTGTATTTCAAAGATAAATATGATAACATGTTAATAAGGAACTTGTTTGACATTTTTTTTCTATGTTAAGTGATATGATTACGTGAAAGAACCAGTGCCTAACGGGCTAATTAAAGAAGCTGATTGTTACATGTCCAACTAAATGTGTTAGGTAATTAGATAACTAAAACAACGTGAGGAAAGTGCGGTGATGTGGCCATAGGTCTATCCTACAGATGGGTGGTCCCGGTTGGCTGAGAACTTTTCTCAAATCACGATGGACAGCCAGAAGATCGTCAACAAATACGAACAACAAGAGCGTTGACCTAGAATTATAGCTGATCCCGAATTACGTTGTTTTAGGGGAATGGAATGGGACTATGCCTTATGGCAGAGAGGTTGAGCTTCGCATCCCTCTTGTTTCCCATTCTCCTTGAACCAAGTGCAATGTGAATCCGCTTCGAACCTAGCATTTTTGCATAAAGTAGTTCGCTCGGGTTCGACGCTAGTTGCCGTTAGGAAATGACCAATAGGAAAAACCCTAATTCAGGTCAGCCCTAAGTGGGAATGGTTGGAATACTTCCGCTATGTGGCAGATGCGGAGAGTCCTAGATCGCAAATCCCGTAACATTCCATGGGTATCAAAGCCAACCAACAAGGAATCATTTTTATGAAATCTTAATAAGATAAAGTACAGCAAATGTTGCTGTCCAAACATTTTCTTACTTCCAATGCTGTCTTGCAGAATTACAAAGCATGGAACAAGTTCTTAGTGTTTCGAGTCATGTTTATGGCTATGATGCATTCCCCTGATTATCAACAAAGGGTTGAGATGATGAACATCCTAGAGCGAATCTATAATCCATCGCCTTTGTACATGGAACAAAGATGGACGGGTGCCTAAGGAATCTATTATATAGCCGCCCACCGATTTGCTTACCTACAAACCAACCTAAAGAGGATTAAGTGGTTGGAAGACCTAAAAGTCGTGAAGCTGTTCATTTTTATGGAAGCTCACGTAAACTCAACTTTACATATTCAAGGTCAGAGGGTTGAACTGAACTCATATGTATATGAGGAAGTAACTAGTGTAATCCCTGCTGACAGGATTAAAGTGTTGGGGCGCCATGAGAAGAATGGGTTCCAAAGGAAAGGATACCCTGAACTTCCAATGACTTATCGATTCCTAAAGATCCATGACTTGAAACCATATTATTATACAGTTCATGTAGATAAATGTAATACAACATTATTCTCCCCAAACTAAATGTAACAATTGGCTTATCATCGCATGAAATGTTGTATTCCGGAAGGGCTATGCCCATATAAATACAAATAAGACTTATTTTTATCAATGTCTGATTGTGCATGAGAATTGATAAAAAGTTAAATGGTTACATTGCTTGGGTGATAGCAGAATTGGAGATGTAATATAAATCAATAACGATTATCATGTAATAATGTTAAGAAACCTTTATCTAGGCACAACCCCAGGTAGTACAGGTCCCCAGTTCACCTTCTACATCAAGTGCTGCGGTAATCCAGGAGAAGAAGTTTCTTCTCAAGCAGATTAAGCTACCCGAATTTGATGGGAGAGGCAGGTCCGTCCAAGAAGATGCTGGAATTTGGATTGAAATCATGGAGGATTACTTTGAAGCAGCCGGTACTACGCCTGCCAATCAGGCCATGCTCGCCAAGATGAAGCTCACCGGCGAAGCCAGGCTTTGGTGGAAGCAATGGTGCAGGGATCAAAGAATCGCAGAAGGATCCGTTACCTGGGAGAAGCTGAAGAAAGTCGTGCAGGGAAGATACTTACCACCTACGTATCGTACGTAGAAAATGAATGAGTTCTACGAGCTAAAATAGCTGGGACTCACTCTTGATGCATGCTATTCTAAATTTGTCTCACTTCTTAAGTATGCGCCACAGATGAACATGACACAACAGGTGTTCAAATTTTGTGCTAGTTTAAATCCCCCAATAAATACCCGTCTCAAATCTATGCGTCCATCAGATCTTCAGGACGCTCTTATTCGAGCTGCGCCTATAATTTAGGAGGTGCAAGCTAGACCAAGGGGTAACAAAACTTGGTCTTATAATGACCCAAACAGAGGAAAATTCAGGCCTCAAATGAAGAGAGTTCAAGGTTAGAATGAGGGACAAAGAAAGAAAGCAAGAACTAACAATGTCAATAACTTTGTTCCTACTCAAAGCAATGGCCGAAACCTCCGTTGTTTCCACTACAACGAGCTCGGTCACTTCAAGAGGCAATGTCCCAAACTTGGAGGAGGACATCGCCAAGCATCTTTCCAAGGAATGGGCCGTTGTCAAGGAGCCACTACCCGAGCCAGAGGAAGAACCGCCTACGTTGCCAACAGGCAAATGTGCGAAGAAGAAGAAGATCCGACCATGGAAGCAGAGTTTGAAAGGGTGACAGTCCATGTCGCTCTACACAAGAAAGGCCCGAATTGCCAGTTCTCGATGATTCAGACACCATCGGACTATCAAGGTAAAGGTTTCAAGACCTTGATTGCTTGTGGCAATACACATTCCTTTATCTCACCAGCTTGTGCAAAAAGACTAGGAATAGCCACAGTAGAAGCACCTATTTTGCTTGTGGAATTGGCAAATGGTCATGAGGTTACTTGTACCAGGCAAACTACTAAGGTGAAATTCTTTCTGGGAGGAAAGACAACTTTGGTCAAATTCAGAGTCATGAATTTAGGTATCCATGAGTGTCTACTCAGAATGGATTGGCTTAAGCCTAATGACGCCCACATTCATCGTGGAAAGGGCCAAATTTCCTTTCGAAACTCTGAAGGGAATTTGGTCACAACTCAAGGTGAGGCTAGAATGCCAAAAATCCAATTGGCCAAAGCATCTCGATCATAAAAGGAGTCAGAAAAGGATTACTTGTCTACTTGATTAAGCTCAACAAGTTAGATTAGACGCAAGAGTCTAGTGAAGGACCATCTTGGCTAAAGGAATACGCGGATGTATTTCCTGAAGAGTTGACAGAACTCCCGCCTCAAAGAGAAGTAGATAATGAGATTAAGCTAGTGCCAGGAGCTGCGCCAATTGCAAAGAGACCTTATAGAATGTCCATACCAAAAGCAATTGAGCTAAAGGAACAACTCAAGCAACTGCTAGATCAAGGCTACATCCATCCTAGCAGTTCACCATGGGAAGCTCCAGTACTGTTCCAGAAAAAGAAAGATGGAACACTTCGACTATGTATTGATTACAGAGGATTGAATCAATCAATGGTCAAGAACAAGTACCCTATTCCTAGAATAGATGAGCTTCTTGACCGTCTTCAAGGTGCAAAGATCTTCTCCAAGATTGATCTCAGGTCAGGTTACTATCAGATAAGGATCAAGGAAGAAGATATCCCAAAGACGGCCTTCAATACAAGATATGGACAGTTTGAGTTCCTAGTTATGTCCTTCGGGCTTACGAAAGCAACTCCCACCTTCAACAGGTTAATGCAAGATATCTTTAGGCCATATCTTGATGATTTCCTGGTCATCTTCTTCGACGACACCCTAGTCTATTCCAAACAGGAAGAAGATCATGAACCCCAACTTCGGATTGTCCTTGAGACAATGAGGGCACATAAGCTGTATGCTAAAATGAAGAAGTGTGCATTCTTCAAGCGTCAGATTGAATATCTGGGATTCATCGTATCAATGGAAGGAATCTCAATGGATCCAAGATGTGCTAGAATGGCCAATACCAACATCTGTCAAAGAAATACACAGCTTTCTTGGATTGACAAGATGGTATAGGATCTTCATCAAAAACTATGCTTTGATTGCAGCACCTCTGATGGACTTACTAAAGAAGCAAACATCCATTCCATGGTCAACTCCTGAACAAACTAACTTCGATAGACTGAAGCAAATTTTGATATTAGCACCCATCCTAAAGCTTCCAGACCTCAATAAGGAGTTCGAGGTAGTAATTAATGCTAGCACACTTGCCTTGGGATGTGTGCTCATGCAGGAAAGCCATCTTGTAGCCTACTCTTCAAGGAAATTGAAGAGTCATGAGAAAAATTATGCTACGCATGATCTGGAATTTCTAGCTGTCATCCATGCTCTAAAGCTTTGGAGACACTACATGTTGGGTAACAAGTTTAGTGACTAATCATAAGAGTCTCAAGTGGATCTTTACCCAGAACGAGCTCAACATGAGGCAACGTCGGTGGATTGAAGTGCTGGAAGAGTACGACTTTGAAATCAAGTACCGATCAGGAAAAGAGAATGTAGTTGCCGATGCACCCAGTCGCAAGGCATTCCTTAATTCTCTAATCCTGCAAAATCCATCAACAGCTACATCTCTAGCTACAAAAGTATCTATGCCAAACAATCCAATACTTGAGTTACCTAGAGAGGATGCATGCCATGATCCAGCCTACCAAATGATGCGAAGGGAAATCTCTATCAAGGATCAGGATCAAAAGCTGCAAACTAAGTATCATGAATTCTCTGTCCATAGTGGACTTGTCTACTATAGAACGAGGCTGTGTATACCAGCAAGCCAGTCACTTAAGCAGCAGATATTGTGGGAAGCTCATGATTCCCCTTTTTCAGGACATCCTGGCTATGCCAAGACTCTCAATATAGTTAGAAAGAGCTACCATTAGGAGAGGCTTAAAGGTGACATTCTCAAATATGTCACCGAGTGTTTGTCTTGTCAACGTATCAAAGCCGAACATGTCAAGATGCCAGGGAAGCTGCAACCGCTTGATATTAGCCAAATGAAATGGGAATTCATCAGTATGGATTTTGTTGTTGGCCTACCCCAAGTTCAGGGAGGATACAACTCCATCATGGTTGTGGTTGACATGCTTACTAAGGTTGCACACATTATTCCAGTTAAGACAAACTATGAAGCCTCAGACCTTGCAAGATTGTTTATCAAGGAGATATTCAAGCTACATGGGTTACCCAGAAGAATCATTAGTGATCGTGATTCTCTCTTCACATCACACTTCTAGAGAGCTATCTTTGAAGCCATTAGGACTCAACTCTATTTTAGCACAGCTTACCATCCCCAAAAGAATGGCCAAACAGAGCGAGTCAATCAAATCATAGAGGATATGCTAAGGGCATACTGCTGTCATGAGCCGAAAAGGTGGATTCAATACTTGCCTTTGGTTGAATTTGCCTACAATGCTTCTTACCAACAAAGCATTCAGATGACCCCTTTCCAAGCATTGTATGGTCATGACTGTCGTAGTCCCCTAAACTTCTCAGATCCAACCTTGAGGGTTGAAGTTTCAAGGCAGATGTTGGAAGAGATGGATGACCAAATAAAGTCAATAAGACAGGACATCCAAGGTGCCAAGGATAGATAGAAGGCCTACGCGGACTTGAAGCATCAAGATAGAGTCTTCAAAGAATGAGACATGGTCTTCATTTGTGTACGCCCTAAGAAGAGTTCCCTATCCTTAGGAGATTGCAAGAGGCTAAGTCCAAGGTATTGTGGACCATACAAGATCCTCAAATGCCTAGGACCTAATGCTTATAAACTGCAACTCCATGAGAACCTAAAGGTTCATAATGTATTCCATATCAGCCTATTGAAGAAGTATGTACCTAATCCTAACCATGTACTTGATGACCAACAAGTTGTAATGCCTAGTCAAGGAGTCCTTGAACTAAGGCCTGACAGGATCTTAGATGTTAGGGAGAGACAACTGAGATCCAGAACCTTGAGAGAATGTCTCGTCTAGTGGAAACATTATCCCAAAGAGGATGCCACTTGGATAGATGAAGGCACTCTCAACCATCAATATCCCCAGCTTATCTCTAGATGAGGACATCTCGATTCCTCCAAGGAGGAGAGAATGTAACAACTCCAAAATGATAATATGCAATTCGCATATGAAACCCCTCTTAGGGTAGGATAAGTCATAGGGATAATTTTTTTAATTAGATGAAGGTAAAATTTTTTACTTAATTCCCCTCTCCTCCAACCGACTGTTGAGCTGGAGGAAGAGGGGAATAGCTTGTGTAGGCAAGCTCCTTGCTAGAGCTTGCCTAGACTATGGATCATGCACCTCGACACGTGGGGGAGGAAGGATCTTATCCCCTCCCCTATTTAAACCAATGGGGTACAAGCGGAAGGGGGGACGGAGTGCTGCCATGAATGCCTAAAGGGGGGGACGCTGTATTCTTTCAGAGAGGGAAAGAGTGAGGCTCTGTGTGTGCATCGTGAGGAAGAGAGAGACCGAAAGCCATCAAATTGCGGCACCGCCTAAAGCCGTACACCATCAACTTTCAGAGAGGGAGAGAGTGAGGCTCTGTGAGGGAGGGTAGTTGTGAACGGAGATCCATGATGCTGGGCGAGAGAGAGAGAGGTGGTCATCGCTGCTGGGAGAGGCCATGAGCTGCAATAGCAGTGTAGATTGGTTGCCACCAAGGAGATCGCCCTGCCGCCTGAAGTCATACGCCATTCCGTGACGGCCGTCTGTCGACAATACCCCCCCCCCCCCCACGTGCTTCTAGAAGCTTCCAAAGCTTCTAAGGGGGGGGCTCTATAAGCCCCCTTTCCCCCGCCCCCCCCCCCCCCCCCCCCCCCCCCCAAGATTCCTTGAAAGGCCTTAAGTGGTCTTTAAGGCCCTTTTTTTTTTCCCTCCCCCCTCAAATTTCCTCCTTGGAACCCTATAAGCCCCTTTTCCCCCCAAGCCTTGGAACCCTATAAGCCCCTTTTCCCCCCAAACCTTGGAACCCTATAATCCCCTTTTCACCCCAAACCTTGGAGCTCCATAAGCCTTTTTTTTTTCTTCCCCCCCCCCTCGAAATTTGACTTAAAGGGCCTTCATGTGGCCTTAAGTTTTTTTTTCATACAAAAAAAGTCCTTCTTAAAGCCCTTCATACCCTTTGTTTCCCCCCTCCAGATTCTTCCACCCAATTTCGCATGAAGTCCACCTAAAACCCTTTCCGTGCTCGCATACGAAGGAGACGGATAAGATCGTAACTCCGCGCCCCAAGGAAAAAAGGTTGCATTCGCGATGCCTCCTAAGAAAGCCCAAGGCGCAACCGCAGGAGGATCATCCCCTAGCATCCACGTGGACATCTCACCACAAGTCCAGGTTTTCCTTCCTAATTTTTATTTGGTATTGTTATAATCGTGCGAGGATAATTGTTGGAAATAGGATGCATTTTTCGTCTTAAATGCTTTAGAAAATTGATATACATTTAGTCCATATTTACAAAAACGGAATTAAGTTAGTGCACTCCGTTTAAGCATGGAAGTGTAAAATCATGTCACATCATTAGGCCATATCTTCTTCGCAATGAGTCATCATGAGAAGTGCTAAGAATCCATAAGAAAGTGCAAGGCATGAAATGATTCCTAAGTTGCATAAATTGATCAATTATTGTTTTTCAACTACATAATTATTAGTAAAAGGTTGCTTGTTTAGCATGAATCTTGTTCGCAAGTTATAGGATGATTAATTGGAATTAGGTTATAACCTAACCTATTCTTAATCTTAAATTGATAAGTTAGGGTTGAAAATCAATTTACGCATAGATAATGAGTCATGTGTTTATGGAAATGATAGTGTAATTATCTTCTTGAATTAAACAAATTGGCATAAACCTAAACACCTAAACATGCGGAGTACTAGTTTTAGAAAGAGTTAATTCAATTTCAAAGAACTCATTAGGATTTAATACATGACCTAGTTGCATGTATGGCAAAAACTCAAACTCCTATACCCTAAATACTTGCCCACATTCACCGAATGTAGGGATAGCGGAATATACTTGAGAAGTGATCTAGGGTTTGTCCCTAAGAATCTTACGCTAAAAAAATGGAACTTGGAGAATCAGGAACAGATTGTTTCGTGACTCCATTTGATGGGTAGAATAGTCCCATAGTTGATGCGACACTTGTGCAACAAGTGCAGAGTCGTATGACCTTGTGATTGGATGACAAGGGAATGGCCAATTCTCGGAATGAGGTTGGCACATTCCTACGCAAGTTATCTTGCAAGAGGATGAATCTTTCTGGGGTAAAGATAATTGCTTGGAGCAAAGGACAAACCAATAAATTGGGATAACATATGAACTTAAGGTATTGACCAAGTCGGGTTAATAGAGTACGGCCCTAACCCAGGATATAGGGGATCTTGCCAAGTTGCAAGTCATCCCAGATCGAGTGCTGAATACATTCGAAAAGAAGGATTCATTCCTTAGCAGTTGGCCAACAATAAACGACCAATGGAAATGTTTGTGCTTGTTACAGATTTAAGAGCACTGTTTTACCATGTTTGATCAATGAATTAAAGGATAAATGGATATCTAATGCTTCAGGTTGAAGGCCTGAAGGGAGAGGCAGCTTCGATTACCCCCGACTGCCTGCCTGACCCTAACCAAGGGGGTTGTTAACCACGCCGGGAAGGTAGACCGAACCCACCGCGTGACGTCTCTCTGTTGAGCGCTACTTGGAGCAGGAGGACACTTGGGTGCCAGGGGGCTTTGGCCATAAATCCCTCGCCTTCCGAGCCCTGTACAAGAGGCTAAAGTGACTCGGGATTGGATCTCAAGGCCCGCATACTAGTCTACAGGTGGAATCTTGGATTGGTGATCCCTGTAGATTGCTCGATAGCCTTCGGGCGGATTGTGGATAAGCCTACACGCTGGACTTTTTGTATTTCAAAGATAAATATGATAACCTGTTAATAAGAAAAAATTTTGACATTGTTTTTCTATGTCAAGTGATATGATTACATGAAAGAACCAGTGCCTAACGGGCTAATTAAAGAAGCTAATTGTTACGTGTCCAACTAAATGTGTTAGGTAATTAGATAGCTAAAACAACGTGAGGAAAGTGCGGTGGATGTGGCCATAGGTCTGTCCTACGGATGGGTGGTCCCGGTTGGCCGAAAACTTTTCTCAAATCATGATGGACAACCAGAAGATCGTCAACAAACACGAACAACAAGAGCGTTGACCTAGAATTATAACTGATCCCGAATTACGCTGTTTTAGGGGAACGGAATGGGACTATGCCTTATGGCAGAGAGGTTGAGCTTCGCATCCCTTTCGTTTCCCATTCTCCTTGAACCAAGTACAGCGTGAATCCACTTCGAACCTGGCATTTCTGTGTAAAGTAGTTCGCTCGGGTTCGACACTAGTTGTCGTTAGGAAATGACCAATAGGAAAACCCTTAATTCAGGTCGGTCCTAAGTGGGAACGGTCAGAATACTTCCGCTACTGGCAAACGTGGAGAGTCCTAGATCGCAAACCCCGTAACATTCCATGGGAGTGCCGAACAGAGCCTTCTAGATATACCTTCCGATGGACTGCTAAGACGTGTCTTGAAGATAACAAGTGGACACGTTATAGTTGGGTAGTCCGGACCTTGCCAGGTTTCGGGTTGACAAGTTCGGAAGAAGGACTGCTGGATGGGGTCTTTTTCCAAGAGAGGGGTTTGGGCCTGGCTCTTGCAGTTACCGACTCTCACTTCTTTATTTCTCCCTCCCTCTCTTCTTCTTCTTTTCACTTAATCTCCTACTCTCTAACTCTCTCTCCTTCTCTTCTTTCTCCTACTTTCTCTCTCTCTCTCTCCCTCTCTTCATCTCCTCTTACTAACTCTTCTCCTTCTTCTTCTTCTTCTTCTTCTCCTGCTCCTCTTCTCTCCCTCTTCCCTCTTCTTCCCCTTCCTCTTCTTCTCTTTCTCTTCTCTCCCTCTTCTCTCTTTCCTCCCTCTTCTCTTCCCCTTCTTTTCTTCTCCTTCCCTTATTTTCTCTCTCTTCCCTCTTCTTTTCTTCTCCTTCCCTTCTTCTCTCCCTCTTCTCTCTCTTCCCTCTTCTTCCCCTTCCTCTTCTTCTCCTTCCCTCTTCTACCTCTTCTCTCCTCCCTCTTCTCTCTTCTCTCTCTCCCTTCTTCTATCTCTTCTCTCCCTCTTCTCTCTTTCCTCCCTCTTCTCTTCCCCTTCTTTTCTTCTCCTTCCCTTCTTCTCTCCCTCCTCTCTCTCTTCCCTCTTCTTTCTCTTCTCTCCCACTTCTCTCTCTTCCCTCTTCTTCCCCTTCCTCTTCTTCTCCTTCCCTCTTCTACCTCTTCTCTCCTCCCTCTTCTCTCTCTCCCCCTCCTCTCTACAGCTGGTCAATGTGGCAAGGGAGGGCTTCCACGTTAGCAGGGGGCGACTATGTTCGTTGGAAGACAGCGATGGAGGGGGGGACTGCTTCCTTCGAGGCCCAGGGCCGTTGCTATTGCTGCAGGGAGGAGGATGACACAGAAGGGGGCGCTCAGACAGATCTAGCGGAGGGGCCGTTGTTGCACGTGACGGGCGCTGGAGGGGGGTCATTGCCTGACAGT